>NC_057806.1:526842428-526849544 GCF_018294505.1 Triticum aestivum | reverse complement strand
TGGCAGCGCCTGAGTGGCGGAGGCGGGCGGCAGCGGACGCGTCCGGCGCTGGGGCGGACGTGTCCGTCGGCGGCGGAGGATGTTTTTTTTAGGGTTCGGGGAGAGGGAGAGATCCGAAAACGGAGGGGTGTATATATAGGCATAGAGGGAGCTAGGAGAGTCCAAATGAGGTGCGGTTTTCGCCCACACGATCGTGATCGAACGACCGAGACGATGGAGCAGAGTTTGGTGGGTTTTGGGCCAAATTTGGGGGGTGTTGGGCTGCAACACACACGAGGCCTTTTCGGTCCCTCGGTTAACCGTTGGAGCATCAAACGAAGTCCAAATGATACGAACTTGACAGGCGGTCTACCGGTAGTAAACCAAGGCCGCTTGGCAAGTCTCGGTCCAATCCGGAAATGTTTAAACCCCACACATGAAAGAAGACTAGAAATGACCACCGGAGGAGAACGAAGCGCCAGAATGCAAAACGGACAACGGGGAAAATGCTCGAATGCATGAGATGAACATGTATGCAAATGCAATGCACGAGATGACATGGTATGAGATGCATGAAAACGAAAACAACACACGGAGACAAGACCCGAACCCGAGAAATAAATATAACTTGACACCGGAAACGGCAAGAGTTGGATACAAATATGGAAAGTATATCTGGGGCGTTACAACACTCCACCACTACGAAAAGATCTCGTCCCGAGATCTAGGACTGAAAGAACTCCGGGTACTCAGAACGGAGGTGATCCTCGCGTTCCCAGGTAGCTTCACGGTCGGAATGGTGAGACCACTTAACTTTGAGAAATTTGATTGACTTGTTGCGAGTCTTGCGTTCAGTCTCTTCAAGAATAGCAACTGGGTGCTCACGATAAGAGAGATCTTCTTGGAGCTCAATGTCCTCGAAGTTGACGGTGCGGTCAGGAGTCTTGAAGCACTTTCGAAGCTGAGAGACATGGAACACATCATGAACATTTGCAAAGTTTGAAGGAAGCTCGAGTTGATAGGCGAGGTCGCCTCTCTTGCTGACAATCTTGAAAGGTCCCACGTATCTAGGGGCAAGCTTCCCTTTGATACCGAAGCGACGAGTACCTTTCATGGGAGAGACGCGGAGGTAAACATGATCTTCGATCTCAAAAACCAGATCACGGTGCTTACTATCATAGTAGCTCTTCTGGCGGGACTGGGCTGCTTTGAGGTTATCATGAATGACTTTGCACATTTCTTCTGCTTCTGTGATTAAGTCATTACCCAGCAGCTAACGTTCACCGGTTTCAGACCAGTTGAGAGGGGTACGGCACTTCCTGCCATATAGAATTTCAAAGGGGGCCTTGCCCGAACTTGCTTGAAAGCTGTTGTTGTATGAGAATTCAGCATAAGGAAGACAATCCTCCCACTTCATGCCGAAGGAGATCACACAAGCCCTGAGCATATCTTCAAGAATCTGGTTGACACGCTCAACTTGACCGCTTGTTTGAGGATGGAAAGCTGTGCTGAAGCGGATGTTGGTGCCCATGGCCTTCTGAAAAGAATCCCAAAACTTGGAGGTAAAGATGCTGCCACGGTCTGAAGATATCACTTGAGGAATACCGTGCAGAGAGACAATGCGACAGGTATAGAGTTCCGCCAATTGAGCTGCGGTGATCGACTCTTTGATAGGCAGAAAATGAGCCACTTTGGTGAGCTTGTCGATAACGACGAATATAGCATCATTGCCACGCTTGGACTTTGGAAACCCAGTCACGAAGTCCATTTCAATGTGGTCAAACTTCCATTCTGGAATGGCAAGAGGTTGGAGGAGACCAGCTGGCCTTTGGTGTTCTGCCTTCACTCTTCTGCAGACATCACATTCATTCACGAATTGAGCGATCTCGCGCTTCATTCGAGTCCACCAATAAGCTTGCTTGAGGTCCTGATACATCTTCGTACTACCAGGGTGGATGGAGAGGAGAGAGTTGTGAGCCTCGTTCATGATCACCTTACGAAGTTCACCTTTGGGCACAACAATTCGATCCTCGAAGAAGAGAGCGTCCTTGTCATCAAGTCGGTAGCACTTGTACTTGGACTGACTCTTTGCAATACCAATCTTCACCTTCTTCACCATAGCATCAAGAAGTTGGGCTTGGCGAATCTGGTCTTCTAAGGTAGGAGAGACTTGAAGGTTGGCGAGGAAACCTTGAGGAACAACTTGCAGATTAAGTTTGCGGAAAGCTTCACAAAGCTCGGGTTGATAAGGCTTGAGAATCAGACTGTTGCAATATGCTTTTCTGCTCAAAGCGTCAGCAATCACATTAGCCTTGCCTGGAGTATACTCGATACTCGGATTGTACTCTTGAATCATTTCGACCCATCGAGTCTGCCTGAGGTTGACATTAGGTTGAGTGAAGATGTACTTGAGACTCTTGTGATCAGTGAAAATATCCACTTTCCTTCCCAATAGAAGATGTCTCCAAGTCAACAAAGCATGCACAACTGCCGCCAACTCGAGATCATGAGTGGGGTAGTTCTTCTCATTAGGCTTCAACTGGCGAGAGGTATAAGCAACAACTTTCTTCTCTTGCATCAGTACAGCACCGAGACCTTGGAGAGAGGCATCACAAAAGACCTTGTACGGCTTGGTTTCATCAGGCGGAGTCAGAACTGGAGCAGTGATCAATTTCTCTTTCAAAGAGTTGAAAGCAATATCACACTCCGGAGACCAAACGTACTTGACGTGCTTCTGAAGAAGATTTGAGAGAGGCTTGGCGATCTTAGAAAAGTTTTCAACGAATCTTCTGCAATAGCTTGCGAGACCGAGGAAACTGCGGAGTTGCTTCACGTTCTGAGGAGGTTCCCAATTCACAATTGCGGACACCTTCTCAGGATTCACGGAAATGCCCTTGGCAGAGATGATATGACCAAGATAAAGAACCTCATCGAGCCAAAATTCACACTTGGAGAACTTGGCGTAGAACTGATGTTCCCTGAGCTTGTCAAGAACCAAACGCAAGTGCTTGGCATGATCTTCCTTGTTCTTCGAGAAAACCAGAATGTCGTCAAGATAGACCAAAACGAATTCATTGGTGTAGGGGTTGAAGATGAAGTTCATCATGCGAGAGAACGTCGGAGGAGCGTTGGCGAGGCCAAAAGACATGACGGTGTATTCATATGAACCAAAGCTTGTCCTGAACGCCGTCTTGGGAATATCTTGCTCACGAATACGAATCTGATGATAACCCATACGGAGATCAAGCTTGGAGAATACTTGAGCACCCTTGAGTTGTTCGAACAGCTCATTGATGTTGGGAAGTGGGTATTTGTTCTTGATGGTCTTCTTGTTTACTGGACGGTAATCAACACAAAGTCAACTCGATCCATCCTTCTTCTTCACAAAAAGAACACCACAACCCCACGCAGAAGTACTAGGCCGAATGAGACCCAATCTTTCTTGCTCATCGAGTTGTTTCTTCAACTCCTTCAACTCTTCGGGGCCGAGCTTGTAGGGACGTTTGCACATAGGTTCCGTACCGGGCTCAAGTTCAATAACAAATTCAACCGGCCGGTTTGGGGGCATCCCTGGAAGTTCTTCTGGAAAGACGTCTTGATATTCGCAAACGACAGGAATCTGCGAAATAGCATCCAATTCACCCTTCTCATTGAGAGAAAACAATCGGATGGTATTATCCCGAGCAGCAAAGACAATTACATCCTCAGACGAATGAGTCAATTGAATCTGCCTGGCTGCACAATCAAGCTGAGCTTTATGCTTAGAGAGCCAGTCCATCCCGAGAATAAGGTCGATATCGGAGTTACCAAGAACCATATGAGAAGCAAGAAACTTGAAATCGCCCATCGTGATAGCGACATCTGGCACCTCTAGACTTGCGCTCAAACGTTTGCCAGGAGAAATGATATCCATATGTTTACCCAAATGAGAAGAAACGAACTCATGCTTGGTAAAAAATGGCTTTGACATGAAACAATGCGATGCACCCGTGTCAAAAAGAACTTTTGCAGGAATATCATTAATAGGAAGGTTACCCATGATCACATCTGACGAGTCCTCTGCCTGGGCTGCATTCATCAAATTGACCTTGGCGTACTTGGGATTGTGCTTGACCACAGCTGTACTTGCCGATCTGACAGGAGGAGGAGGAGGAAGACGCCTCTGGTTGGTACACTTGTTGGCATAGTGACCCTTCTGTTGGCACTTGTTGCACGTGACCTCTGAAAGCGGACGGTGATACGGAGCACTCGATCTTGGCGCTTGAGACGAAGACTTGTTCTGAAAGCCTGGGTTGGGTGGGTGGGAGAAACCACTGCCACCTTTGCTCTTCTGCTGGTACGGCTGACGGAACGGAGGAGGAGGAAGCCAAAACTTCTGCTGCTTGACCACTTGAGTAGAGGAAGAAGGAGTAACATCTCTGGCACGCTTCCTGGAAGCATCACATCTCATCTGAGCAGCCTCTTGCTTCAGTGCCATGTTGTAGAACTCATCGTATCTCAACGGCTCAAAGAGGACAAGAGCGAGCTGAATTTCCTCACGAAGACCACCCCTGAACTGATAGATCATGCTCTTCTCGTCAGGAACATCCTGCTTGGCAAAACGGGCGAGCTTCTGGAACAACTTGTTGTAGTCATAGACAAACAAAGAGCCTTGCTTCAGATTGCGGAATTCCTGACGCTTACTCTCAACCACACTTTGAGGGATGTGATGAGCGCGGAAATCTTGACGAAAATCGTCCCAAGTGATAACACGTCCACCTCTGGAATCCTTGTACTGCTGGAACCACTCTGCAGCCTGATCTTTGAGCTGGAAAGAAGCGAACTTGACGAAGTCTTCAGGCCTGACGTTGCTACATTCAAAATGCTTGCCCAGATCCACTAGCCAATCGTTAGCATCGGTAGCCTCAACACAACCGCTGAACGTCTTTGGGCCATTAGCAAGGAACTGGTTCAGAGTAGCAAAGTGGTGCTGATAATGGCCTTGATTCCCTTGACTGCCTTGATTGCACTCTTGGAGAATTTGCATGATCAGCTGTGTGTTTGCATTAGTAGCGGCCATCACAGCTTGCCATGCTTCCGGAGGAGGCGGAGGTGGAGGCGGATTAGGATTCGGAGTCGTGCGCGTTGGAGGAGCCATCCTGAAGAGGTTGACCACCATTAGCACATAGATAGACAACAATATAGAAGCTGAATCCAACGGAATGAAAATTGCAACATATAGTCTTCACATCCGAACAAAATGAACGAATGCATTCCTCTTCAAATGGTCACATATCCATAAATTGAGAAGCCACGAAGAATTAAGGTAGAGAAATAAATCAACAAGGTACGGATCAAGAACGAATAATCGGTAAGAAATCCCAATCTCAAACCAATATCCGTGGAAGAAGAACTAGAACTACTAGAATTCCCACCTATGAAATTCCCGAACCTTTCCGGTTATGCAATCAGGTGTTGGGGATACAGGGGAAGCACAATATCTCACCCAAACTAGCAAATCCTACATCCAGCTGTATCCATCCTTCAACACATAACCAGGAAAACTTCGGAAACCATCTACCTCAACCTTCGAAAAGCATCCGGTATACAAGTTATGGCGATACTCCCGAACTCCCGCCCCAGTACTGGGTGGCGTCGAGGTTATCTCACCAACGAACTGCATAAAAGAGATTTTCGATGTCGGCGAACATATCTCAAGTATACCAGAATTGCAACGATAAAATTGTGACGACAACACCTCGGAGCTCAACTCCCCGGGACACTGCCACAACCCCTAAAGACAGGAGGCACCAAGAACAATGTTCTCGTCACAAAACCATCGGAACAAAACCAAGATACTCGCGTGATCCTAAAAAAAAATTTTAGTGAAATTTGAGAAGAGAAGAGTCAAAACTCCACGCCAGGATGCCTTACCAGAGCGATGAGGAGACTGGGAAGTAAAAAGAATTCCTAAGCTCTCCGATATATAATTCCTAAGGACTCAAAACATTTTTCTAGACACAACTCGGCTGCTAAAAACGATCAAGCAATGGGGCTCCTAAGGTCAGGGAAGGCTCTGATACCAACTTGTAACGCCCTCGATGCGGCTATAGCTCCCACGTGTCGAGGCACGACTTAGAGGCATAACCGCATTGAAAGCAATGTCGCAAGTCAGGCAATCATTACAACATCCCATGTAATATATAATAGAAGGGGGAGATAACATAGTTGGCTTACACTCGCCACGTCACATCAGAGTACATAAATAACATCCATCAAACAAACACTCATGGCCCGACTACGGCGCCAAAATAGAAAAGAACCCAACATGCGACAAGGTCCTGAATCGATAACCCCAACTAGGCACCACTACTGACCATCTGGAAAGGACACGTAGTATCGCTGAGAGTCCTCGTTGAACTCCCACTTGAGCTCGTAATCGTCAACTGGAGCGGAATCACCTGGACCTGCATCTGGAGTTGTAGTATCTGTGAGCCACAGGGACTCAGCAATCTCACACCCACGTGATCAAGACTATTTAGGCTCATAGGAATGGATAAGGCAAATATAAGTGGAGCTGCAGCAGCGACTAGCATATGTGGTGGCTAACTTATACGCAAAAGAGAGCAAGAAGAGAAGGCGAAGCACGAGCGAGAAGCTAAAGGAACATCCTGCACAAGCATAACTCCAACACCGTGTCCACTTCCCGGACTCCGCCGAGAAGGGGCCATCACGGTAACACACACGGTTGATTCATTTTAATTAAGTTTAGTTCAAGTGATCTACAACCGGACGTTAACAAATTCCCATCCGCCCATAACCGCGGGCGCGGCTTTCGAAAGATCAATCCCTGCAGGGGGGTCCCAACTTAGCCCATAACAAGCTCTCACGGTCAACGAAGGAATAGACCTCCACCCAAGACACACCGATCAGACTCGGTATCTCGGTACAACAAGATGATTCGACAGGTTAAAACAAGTCCAGCAACACCGCCCGAATGTGCCGACAAATCCCGATAGGAGCTGCACATATCTCTTTCTCAGGGCACGCTCGGATAGGTCAAGCTACGAGTAAAACCAAACCTCAAGTTTCCCCGAGGTGGCCCCGCAGGCTGCCTGGTTCGGACCAACACTCAGAGGAGCACTGGCCCGGGGGGGG
>NC_057806.1:526840076-526842415 GCF_018294505.1 Triticum aestivum | reverse complement strand
GTTAAAATAAGATGACCCTCGGGCTCCGGAAACCCAAGGGAAAAAGAGGCTAGGTGGCAAATGGTAAAACCAATGTTGGGCATTGCTGGAAAAGCTTTAATCAAGGCGACCTATCAAGGGGTTCCCATTATAGCCCAACCGCGTAAGGGACGCACAATCTGGGAACATAACACCGATATGACGGAAACTAGGGCGGCAAGAGTGGAACAAAACACTAGGCGAGAGGCCGAGCCTTCCACCCTTTACCAAGTATATAGATGCATTAAGATAACATAGCAATATAATGATATCCCAGCAAGTAAATAAATGTTCCAACGAGGAACGGCTCCAATCTTCACCTGCAGCTAACAACGCTATAAGAAGGGCTGAGCAAAGCGGTAACATAGCCAATCAACGGTTTGCTAGGACAATAGGGGGTTAGAGGTTCAACATGGCAATTGGGAGGCTGACAAGCAAAAGGTAGGCATCGTAGCAGTGGCAAAGCAAAAGAGCGAGCAAACTAGCATAGCAAAGATAGTAGTGATTTCGAGGGTATGATCATCTTGCCTGCACAGTTGTCAGAGTTGACTGGATCCTCGCAAGCGAACTCAACGGGCTCCTCGGTAGCGAACTCGTCTCCCGACTCTACCCAACAAGACAAACAAGCAACAAGGATACAATCAACCACGGGCAAGACCAAGCAATATGATGAAATGACGATATGCTATGCGGGATGCGATGCGGGATGCAAAATGCAAGATATGACAGGTAATGCATGAACCTGGCATCAACTTGGAAAACCAAGTGTGCCACTGGATAGAGGGGATGAAATCGCTTGAAAACGATATAAAGATCACTGGAATCGGAGTTACGGTTTGGAAATGGCAAGCGTTTTAAGATATGAGACCGGTCTGCGATTTACAGCAAGTAGGCATCTAAATGCAACAAAATGAACATGCTACTGCCACCAAACATGAAAACAAAATACATGGAAGTGATGTACACAAGATGGTTGACAAAACACTAGCACTGAGCCATAGGCAAATTCATCCATTAAGAGGTTCAAACAAGCATGGCTAAAACGCAAATGCAAAACAGATTCCAGACTTAGTGAAATTAACACTAGTCTGAAATTTCAGATCACGACGCTCTCTTCGGAGCAGCAAAACAACATGATAGGAAACCTGAACATGCCAAGTAAGAACATGGCATGGAGCTACTCATCAAGCTTAACAAAACACCCAAAGTGACCTGGGGCCAAAAGGGTTCACAAAATACTCTACCGAGCTCACGAACATCGCTCGAACACAATCAGTTTTCAGACTTAGTGAAAACTGAGACATGCTGAAATTTAACTCACGAAGGCATGTAAACGAGCTCGATGCACTCACTACGGTGCAAGTCATGGCAAGGAAAGCATATAACCAGCAAGAAGGCACAAAGTGCTAGCTACACATGGCAAGAACGAAGGCATAGCATGCATGGAACACTAACGGTAGCATCGGCAAAATCGCAAACAAGTTGACGATCTGCCCAGATTAACAACGAAGCAAAAGTTGAGCTCGATTGAGTCAACCTAGAGCACTCCACATATGCAAACAAATACATGGATGGATAGAGCATAACATAAGTATCAAAACTTCCTTACTGATCATCCTCAAAAGAGGCACGGATCACTAGGAAACAAGCTGGACATATAGCATCATGAACGAAAATATCCCAGACTTAGTGAAAATCACTAAGTCCCTGAAATCTGCAATCTCAGGTACCTCTCTTCGCAAGCTTGCACAAGACAACACACACATCCTAAAAATGCATGGGTGACACCTCTGGAAAGAAGACAAAATGCTTAACAATTCATCCCAAAGGGGCACAGGCATATCATGCACGAATTAAACATAGCAAAAATGACAAAAGTGCATGATGAACTAACGGATCTGCAATTTAACTCACGAAGCCTCCTTCTAACAGCATTTTGGGTATCAAGATGACCTCAAATGCAAATGATGCAATGGAATGAAATGATATACATGTCGAGACGAAGATTTTGATATATCATATGGCCTAAACGGAGCTACGGTTGCGGAGATACAAGCAGTCAAAGCACGCATGAAAATTAGAGGGAGAGGGAAAAAGTCAACCCTAGAATTTCGGATCTGAGATCCAGATCGGGGCACTGTTCACCGACGCGGAAACCGAGGTCCGCCGGGCTCTCGCCGGAGCTCACCGGAGGAAGACGCGAGGTGGCGCCGGGGAGGTTGGAGGAGGCCGGACCGACCGGAGTCGGTCGCCGGAGCAGCGGGCGAGGGCGGCGGCGCTCGGCGGCGACCTCGGCGACGCGGGGTGGCGAGGAGGCCGGC
>NC_057806.1:526823444-526839597 GCF_018294505.1 Triticum aestivum | reverse complement strand
CGGCGGCGGCGAAGTGGGCGCGCGCCCACGTGGCAGCGCCTGAGTGGCGGAGGCGGGCGGCGGCGGATGCGTCCGGCGCTGGGGCGGACGTGTCCGTCGGCGGCGGAGGATGTTTTTTTTAGGGTTCGGGGAGAGGGAGAGATCCGAAAACGGAGGGGTGTATATATAGGCATAGAGGGAGCTAGGAGAGTCCAAATGAGGTGCGGTTTTTGCCCACACGATCGTGATCGAACGACCGAGACGATGGAGCAGAGTTTGGTGGGTTTTGGGCCAAATTTGGGGGGTGTTGGGCTGCAACACACACGAGGCCTTTTCGGTCCCTCGGTTAACCGTTGGAGCATCAAACGAAGTCCAAATGATACGAACTTGACAGGCGGTCTACCGGTAGTAAACCAAGGCCGCTTGGCAAGTCTCGGTCCAATCCGGAAATGTTTAAACCCCACACATGAAAGAAGACTAGAAATGACCACCGGAGGAGAACGAAGCGCCGGAATGCAAAACGGACAACGGGGAAAATGCTCGAATGCATGAGATGAACATGTATGCAAATGCAATGCACGAGATGACATGGTATGAGATGCATGAAAACGAAAACAACACACGGAGACAAGACCCGAACCCGAGAAATAAATATAACTTGACACCGGAAACGGCAAGAGTTGGATACAAATATGGAAAGTATATCTGGGGCGTTACAAGTACATTACCTTCTGTCAGGTTTGCCAACAATCAACTGGATCCTCAGGCACACTCTATTGCCAAAGTCAGGTGATGACAAGATGATCAGAGGCCATGCAATTAACCTGCTTCACATATTTGATGTGCCTCAAAGGTTTAAAGTCATGAGCCTAATTGTGGAAACTATAAAGAGAACAACTACAGATCAGAAGAGAAGTTGTGGGTATGCCCCACAGATCCAAGAGCTAATCAACTCCAAGATGGGCACTAGCACATATCTCTTGGACAAGGAACTTATGCCCATCTACCCAGACTTTGAGGACAACACTGTGGTGATGGATGAGAATGAACCATCTTCTGTGCAAGCACAAGCAAAGAGGGAGAAGGCAAGGACTGAAAAGGCTGCAAAGATGCCAACCATTGATGAGGCATCTCAGTATCTTATAAAGAGCAAGCAAGATCAGCTTGGCTACTTGATTGCCTCCACTCTGAGGATTGAGAAGGGATTGGCCACCCTTACTCAAAACCACGAGAGCTTGGAGAGGATCATGGAGCAGAAGTTCTATGATTTAGACGTGAAGGTCACTGAGATACAGTCAGTTGTTGAGCAACTTCAGGATGAAGTGCAGGAGAAGAAGGGCAAGTCTACCACTGATGCTTTTGCTAAAGTGCCCAGAGGATAGAGATCTGCTGCAGTGCCAGTTACAGACACCAAAGCAACTTCATCTGCACCAGCTACAACTTCAATGCCACTAGCTCCAGCACCCACTCCACCAGCTCCATCTACATCAATTGATGCCTTCGTCCTTGGAGTTTTATCTACACCACCACCTGAAGACCAAGCCTGAGAGTCGATCTAGCACTATGCATTTTTATGAACTTTTTGGTAACTTGTTGCCAAAGGGGGAGAAAATGTATAGATCATAGGCTCCGAGAGAGAGAGAGAGAGAGAGAGAGAGAGTGTTGCTCTTTGTTCTCTCTTGTTTTTGGTGGCTGAAGTTTGTTATTTATGCTTTTGTGTGATACTTGGATGATCATGTGTTTGATCATATGCTACCTTAATGCTTGTTGGATTACATTATCCTTTTATATCCGCATATGATCATTCACTTTGCTTGGTGATGAGTGCATGTATTTAATTATTATCATTTTGAGCACTCCACCAAGATGTATGTGATGTGGAAGAGTAACCCATGATCCTAACTCATTGTGCATTTGCAGTCCAAAGCAAATCTTAAACTATGCACAAATTTAGGGGGAGCTCTTGCTTTTCACATACTTCTCAAAGCGACAATGTTTTTCATTCTTATTATTATTTGTCGAAGCTTTGATCTATATGTTATCATCAATTACCAAAAAGGGGGAGATTGGAAGTGCAACTATCCCTAGGTGGTTTTGGTAATTCCTAACAACATATAGCTCATTGAGCTAACGCTATTTCAAGATTAATATTTCAGGAAAGCTCAATGATTGGCATGGCATGGATGAGAAAAGTGGACCCCTCAAAATGCTAAGGACAAAAGGATTGGCTCAAGCTCAAAGCTCAAGACTCTACATTTTCTATTTTAGTGATCCAAGATCACATTGAGTCTATAGGAAAAAGCCAATACTATCAAGGAGGGATGAGGTGTTGCTTAATGAGGCTCTTGCTTAAAATGCTTAGTGATATGCTCCAAAGCCCTCAACTACTTTCTCACATCCACATATGACCTAAACCAAAAGTCAAACTCGGCCCCACCAATTCTTTCTATCCGGCGCCACCGAGTTCAGATGTCATAGCCACTGCCACAAACCCTAGGAAAATCGGTTGGACCGATAGGGATCTCGGTCTCACCGAGATGGGATTGTAATCTCTTTGTTTCCCTTCGTAACATTTCGGTCTCACCGAGATGAGCGATCGGTCCCACCGAGATTGCAATGTAAACTCTCTGTTTCACTTTCGTAACATTTCGGTCTCGCCGAAATGAGCGAATTGGTCCCACCGAGTTTACCTGTCCAACTCTTTGGTTAGCTTATTACCAAAATCGTTCTCACCGAGTTTGTGTAATCGGTCTCACCGAGATTACGTTATTCCCTAACCCTAACCATATCGGTCCTACCGAGTTGCATGTCGGTCCCATATCCTAACGGTCACTAGCTTTGCTGAATCGGTCCAACCGAGTTTATCAATTCAGTCCCATCGAGATTGGCAAGTTGTGTGTAACGGTTAGATTTTGTGTGGAGGCTATATATACCCCTCAACCTCCTCTTCATTCACGGAGAGAGCCATCAGAACGAACCTACACTTCCAACTTACCTTTTTCTGAGAAAGAACCACCTACACTTATGTTGAGGCCAAGATGTTCCATTCCTACCATATGAATCTTGATCTCTAGCCTTGCCCAAGTTGCTTTCCACTCAAATCTTCTTTCCACCAAATCGATATCCTGTGAGAGAGAGTTGAGTGTTGGGGAGACTATCATTTGAAGCACAAGAGCAAGGAGTTCATCATCAACACACCATTTGTTACTTCTTGGAGAGTGGTGTCTCCTAGATTGGTTAGGTGTCACTTGGGAGCCCCCGACATGATTGTGGAGTTGAACCAAGGAGTTTGTAAGGGCAAGGAGATCGCCTACTTCGTGAAGATCTACCGCTAGTGAGGCAAGTCCTTCGTGGGCAACAACCATGGTGGGATAGACAAGGTTGCTTCTTCATGGACCCTTCGTGGGTGGAGCCCTCCGTGGACTCGCGCATCTGTTACCCTTCATGGGTTGAAGTCTCCATCAACGTGCATGTATGATAGCACCACCTATTGCAACCACGACAAAAACATCCGTGTCTCCAATGGCGTTTGAATCCTCCAAACCCTTCCCTTTACATTCTTGCAAGTTGCATGCTTTACTTTCCGCTGCTCATATACTCTTTGCATGCTTGCTTGAATTGTGTTAAGATTGCTTGACTTGTCCAAAGTTGCTAAAATCTGCTAAGAACTAAAATTGGGAAAAGGATAAGTTTTATTTGGTCAAGTAGTCTAATCACCCCCCTCTAGACATACTTTCGATCCTACAGGTACCTTGGGAGAGAGGTGGACGACAGATGGAGGTCAAATGGCTCTCCTCCCAATAAGCACGCGTAGGGGTCTGATCGCACGCCTCCCATACTCAAATAGCTACCCTGCACGGTGCCTCGTTGCTAATAAAAAAAGGGGACGCATGGCGGCATGTAAATGGTAAATAGAACGCCCATGGTTTCAATAATACTTGTGTTTCCGATTGTAACATGACAACACTTGTTCCAAAATGACTTTGTTGATTGTTAATGTGTGTGCCTTCGCAAATCGGACAGCAAAATTACCACAACATGTTGGTGCCATGTCATGGCACCAAGCCAAGTTTCATGATTTTCATGCGTGTTTCGGATTTACAGGAATTAAAAAACCAAGTTTCTCAATGTTTCTAGCCGAGCCATGATGCCCAGATGTTTGAATTTCATTCTCATTTCTGGCATGGGACCTAGAAATTTACCCGAGGACACACATGTGATTTTTCAACCAGCTTTGGTGCACTGGAGCATGTGCTTGTATTTAAAATTTGAGTTATGCACACAAAGGTGACACGTTCCCTCTTAGAACCACAAGCCTTCTTGAGAGAAGCTCCGGTTTGCAAGAAACTTATACCAAAACTTGTTCCTATTCTGCATTTTTTACCATAGCATGGTAGTACCATGACATGACACCATGCCAAGTTTCATGATTTTCAGGCGTGTTTTGGATTTACAAGAATTTTAAAACCAAGCTTCTCAATGTTCTCGGCCGAACCATGATGCCCAGATGTTTGAATTTCATTCCCATTTCTTGCATGGGACCTACAAATTCACCCGAGGACACACTTGTGATTTTTAAGTCAACTTTGGTGCACGGGAGCATGTGCTTGTAGTTCAAATTTGAATTATGCACATCAAATGACCAGAAACTCAATTAATGTATAAAAAAGGCCAAATGAACCCGGAATAATTCCAAAATTCTCACAATGATAAGTTAATGGTGTCCAGCACAACACACCCCTCAAATAAAACTAAGCACCCTGGAATTCTTTGACAAAACAGCACCCTAAAATTCTTTGACAACTAAACTGCTGGCTATATGATGTTGGCCATAGATATTGTACGTATATAATGTCAAGAAACGAGTGGTAGTACTATACCAACTAAAAGATGAAATGTACAAAATATAACAAGAAGAAACATAACATAGTTCTGCTGGGGGCTCAGCACAACACACCCCTCAAACAAAACTAAGCACACCGGAAATTAAACTAAGCAACTAATCCGGTAGACACTCCATTAGAACCACCATGAGCAACAACACTGCCACCTTACTCGGAGTCCTCGTCCACGTCCTCGACTTCGTCCTTGTCCCTCTTCCTCTTGGGAGATACTTATTTGCTTGAACCGCACACTTGGCTCTTGCTCTTCATCCAACCCTTGTATATATTGAAACAAAGGTAGCCATCCATTGCAGCATAGTGCATGTGGTCCATATCTAGTACATTCCACTGCCATGCATGATGATGAAACGTGTACGGAGGTTTCTCTAGTTTAGCGTACGAAGGATGAACCATGGCTCCTGCCAGGGTTAGCATTGAAGGCTGGTCAAGGGAGGGCACCAGCCCTTCCTTCTGGAGGTCGAAGGGGTCGCCTACAACGAGGCCTATCTGACCCAGGATTTCCTTGTCGTTCCTAAAGTCTACTGTAATGAATTTGACTCGGCCGCCCTTGAGGAACTTCTTAAATTCCTCGCACTCAATGTCGGTATGGCCTATGTGGTAGACCAAGCATAAGTCATGCACGCAAGCCTGGATCACGGCGGGCTTCTTCTTCTCTGCCTCCTTTAGTTTCTTCTCGCTTCCCAAGACTGTGGTGTACTCAACATCTAGCCCAGCGACCCACTCATCATTTGAGTTTTCAAACATGCGTTTGAAGCGAGCAAGGCATTCTTTCACCGTTGCGGAAGAACGGGTGTAGATGATGTTGAACTCATCACCGGTGATAGTTCTAACCTTGTACTCCCCGCCGATCATGGAGATTAGGGACGCCATGGATTTGGGAGGAGGGTTAGGATTAGTGCAACTGCCATAATGTGAAAGGAAGGGACGACTAGGAGCGGTTTATCGATTGTAAAAATGTCGAGTGGGGGGCGTGCGAATGGTAGGGTAGTGGCTTGCCTGGTGGATAAATGGATTCATGCACAGTACTATGGGGGCCCAATTAGATGTCATGTCTACTCGACGCCCAATTAAATGGCTTTCGATGTCATGTCAAGCGTCGGGAAAATTATAGGTGATACGAAGCTTTCCATTCTCCCATGATACGGGCTTCTAAGAGCCCTTGGATCTGAGATCGAACGGTTGCATGGCGTGATTCTAGACCTATGGGTGAATATCCTATCGTGGAGGGTTATTCTACAAATTTTCAGAACTTAGCATGAGACCATTCGATCTCAGATCCAAGGGTTGCCAGCAGCCCGTATCATGGTCGCGCCTACCACGACCGTCACCTCGCTCGTGCGGTCGTGCCGGTGGAGATTTAACACGGTGTGTTAGGTTATCTGATGTTGGCATGTCATACATAGTCATCACTTAGTCACTCATACAACAAGGTTAGCTATAAGGATGGCTATAAGAGTATTTTTTGTTTCCTTCTCTCTATCTCTTTCATCGTAGTATTTATTGCATCTGCCAAGGAGTGACCTCTTCCAATGAAATGGTGCTTAGATGAGGTGCTATGGGCATTAAATGGCTTAGCAACTCAAGTCCCCAATGCATAGGTGCTTAGTTTTTTATTGCTAAGTTTGCTTCATCTAGGTACACGCGCTTAGCACCATTTCTTCCTGGGGTCACCAAACTAGTCTCTCTCTTCTTAATTAACTTGCCACATCCGACTTTATGCCTATGTGGCAGGCTTAGCACCTGTAGGATCAAGTACAATAGTGGGCTATAAGCCCGCTTTACATGGAATTTTTGCATATGTGGGGGAAAGAGGCAAGGAAAAAGTGGAGGGGTGGGCTCTCAAGCAAGAGCCAGCCTCTACATGGTGGAGCATCGGGAGAAGCACCTGTATGGAGGTGGTCAGGAATCGGAGACTCAAGATGGTCGTAGCGCCGCGGTTAAAATGATAATGGCAAGTCAAATCACCAGGCCCCACCTGTCCAGTAGTAACTCACTGTCAAATCACACAGCCCTACGTTTGCAGCAGCCTACACCCTCATCTTCTCGCGTCTCTGTCGAACCGACTAGGCAAAACTGCCCCGCCTACCGCACGGGAAAAGCCCCGCCCTCGACTTTTAAATAGTACAGTATACTAATTTTGTATCCATGGATTGCGCCATGGAGCAAAGCCTCAAGAAAACGACGGTACACATGTATGGAGTATACAACACGCCCGTCGCGTTCGCGTCGCACCCCAGATGGTCGGTCGGTCTGGCACGCCGCTCTCCGAATGGAACACACGTCATATTGCGTTTGCACACACATGTGGGACCACAATTGAGAACCGACCATAGGCACACTCCCCGGCCCCGCAAGTCGGCTGACTTAATAGAAGCACATACTCCACCTTGGTACCTAGACGATCCCTGCAAGACACGGAAGATCGGTCCGTCCATGCATGTGACCAGACTCCAGCAGACACGCCTGGATTGGCTATCATCTACATATCGTGCAGGCTGTGTTATACAGGGTTGTAGTTCTGGTGAGAAATCTAAAAAAAGGTTTCTTGTCATCTTGCAAAATTAGGTGTCATGTGCTTCGGATCACTGCGAGGGTTAAACAACGACAACTGAGTTGGGCTAGTCATTGGGGGCACATGCACGAAGACTACTCGGCTACCATCTAGGTCAAGCCGGCTATGTTAATTAGGACATCTATCGACGGTCCCCTTTTCTACGAGTTTATCTTTAATTTGATCTTTAATCCTCGTCTAGTTTGTCCGTCGGGATTCATCTTGTCTCCTTTGGGCAGTGAGGTTATGATTCTTGTCATGTGGCATTTTTTCGTGTTATATGTTATAATCCGGTGCTTCGGGTCAAAATGACGACAACTGCGCCTCCAGGGCACGTGCATGAAGACTTCTCGACAGTCATTGCCGAGGTCAAGCTGACTCCGACCGGTAGACAAAAGAAAACGAGTACTCCACTATATAGGCAGGAGCCTCCATGCTTGCTTGCTAGTGTTTCTCTCTTCACACTGTCTTGTCCTCTCCAGATCTAAATGTGACAGTGGTGGCCACACACTCTCTCTCTACTCACCGCTGGTCACAGATCCAGCTGGATCCTCTCCACCGGGGAAGGTGAGAAGGTGCAACGTTCATGCGGTCGTCCTCGGTGACGGCTCTTACCCACTGCTGGCGCGTCCCGATCAGCGTGCCTTGCCGTTCTCTCCCAAGCATCGCTGGCGAGGGAGGGCCTCCCACCCCTTCTTCCTCGCTGCCATAGTGTGGGCAGATCCGGCCTCCCACCGCCCACCTAGCGACATCCCGGCGACCCTCAGGTATAACTTCCTTTGAAACTGGCCTTGCTCTACTTCCCGAGCTCCTGACGTCATTGGATTTGTATCTTTTACTATTTCTCAGGCCCCCTCGTGTAGATAGGATCGATCGGCTGTTCGAAAACCACCTAATTTTTTACTGTTAAGAGGTAAAACTAGTCCATGCACTCAAATCTAGTAGTACTTGGTTCAAACAAGGAAGAAAGGGGGTGGGGGTGGGGGAAGATTTGTTACCTAAATCTAGGACTTAGTCGAAAGAGGAAATAATGTGGGCAAAAAGTAGCAGAGACTGGCTATCCAACTGGTCTCTAGGTATAATAGGGAAATAAAGGGAACACAGTACAAACTCAATATAAACCCGATCTATTGGTTGAAAAAGGAAAGAAAGTGGGGACTGGGGGACAAGTCCATAGAGTAAGTCCAGTACTAGATTTGCTAGCCTCACATAGTATAAGGTGGCTATATACCAAACAAAAATGGGACCAACCCAGATATCCTCTTCTGATGTTTGTTGCCCCGAGCCGCTCTTATGCAATGCCACTGGTAAAATGTAGCAGTAACACTGTTAAAAGTAAGGATACGTTAAACCAATGTTGTTTTCAATGTAATGCCTCCAGTAATATGAATCAATGGCACTTTTTTTCATGTCCTGCTAAATTTGCCATTAAGATAAGTTGCTTCTTTTCGTTAGAGATGCAACTGTCCTGGTCTGCCTACTCTCCAGGAGCTTCACGACCAACCTTGATATTGCTCAATTTTATTGCAACCAATGAAGAAGCTCTGTGGGTTTCGTTTTTTGATGGAAATGGAACCGGGGCTGGAGCCCTTTTCATAAAAGAAGAAGAAGAAGAAGTTGCTAGCTCATGGGCCATTGCTTCATTTTATGTGAACTGCACCAAAAGGTCCCATGAATTGAATTATCCATGTTGATGACTGGTGTCATCCCTTCTATGATGGCATTGACTGCAGATATGGTTCCCATCACGAGGTATGTTCCTTTTTGGTCTGACTGTTTGCCAAAGATCCTGCATGTTGATCCTGCTCTTGTGCTACTATTTTGGCATTGTCATGATAAAGTAGTAATGTTATTATTTTGCACCTTAATCTAGTGGCACTATTAATTTGAGGCAATGTTTTGGCACCGCTAGTGCCACTATTTTTTATATATCGAAAGAGGGGTTCCCTCCGATTTCATTAAAGAAACCCAACCATAGAGAACCATTATCTGACAACATCTCAGTGTAAACGGGCAGTTATGCAACTACTACTAGAACGGACTGAGTACTAGCAGGAGACAAGTTCGCCACATAAGCTAGGTAGGTACGGGGATGCAGCACCAGCTCAACCAAGTTTGGATTACAACCCAAATGCTACCACAGAAACATTAGTGGGAAGATAGGGACTGAAAGAGCCAGCTTCAGCACCCCAGTCTAAGCACCCCCGGCCTTCATCCTTGCGACACATGGTACACCTCGTTTGCCACCTGCTCGACCCTAGTGTCACTGATAAAATGAAGTAATAATACCATTAAAATAGAGAGAGTGTCATCTCTATCATTTCATTTCCAATGTAGATAAAGAAAGTGCTTCTCTTTGTTAATGTATGTTTCATCAACTAGTCCCATTGTTAATGTTTAAGTATTTCTGCAAACTGGGGTGCTTAATTTTAGTTGATCCGCACAAAAATAGAGATTTGAATGTCTCAAGGCCCCTCCTTGTACTATCGCTGTACACTGATGTTCATCACTTGCAGAAGGTGTATCAGGGAGACTTTGGTCGATTTCCAGTATGATGTAATATTTTCTTATGTTTATTAGTGTATGTTTAATCAACTAGTGCCACTATAATCTAATCACGCCTTTTCATTCTCTGTGCAAACAGGGTTATTCAGCTGCATTTTGGTGGAACTACACAAATGTACGGATGGAACCAGCATATATGCAGAGTGTGAGGTGCCAAGTAAAAATTACCGACACCAACCCTGCTCCATCTAAGCATTGGCATCCACCACCATCAGTGGGATGTGTGGCGCTCACTGTGGACGGATCTTTCTCGGCAGCAAATCCTCTAACCAAATACTAGTAGCTTAGACTTAAAAAATACTAGTAGCTTATATTGGCAGTTTTCTAGGGGTGTACTCTTTTCTGAAAGAAGCACCAATCTATTTTTCTTTATTTGTACACAGTGTCACAACTTTGACCCAAAGGTCCAGAGCTATTTTAGGGTCATTGGCGTAGTACTCGGAGACTGATTGTAAGCATGATTTTTATTAGTTGTCACACTGATTGTAAGCATGAGTAGATGGAAGATTAGGTTAGTGCGAAGCTTACCTTAAACCCTACCGACGCCGTTGAAACGGGGCGAGCGTCGAGGGAACCTTGGAGAATGGCGGGGAAGTGACGTCGTGCCATTCGGCCTCCTCTTGCGGTGGGAGAACGAATACTCCTGTGGCTCCGGCTGGCTCCGCACCCTCACAAACGGCACACCATACTCGATATTTTCGTTATCCTCTGGGTGCTCGACCTTCGACCTGTACGCCCACCACCTCAGCCTGACTTTCACCTCGGGCGAATCTGTCTGCTCCATCGCCCAGAGGAGATACTCGATGAACTCGAAGGACTACGGCATGACTGCCACCGAGGAGTACATCGCCACCCTCATCGCCGTCGTCTCGCTCTTTCGCATACATTGCCACATGCCCCTCACCATCCTTGAAATCTACCACTCATTGTCAAACCAAGTAAGGATCTCCTTTAACCTGTCTAACTTTACCTGGTCGCCGCCGGCGATCTGCCAGATTCGTTGCTGCATCCCCTCCATAGATGTCCTTCTGAGTGGTCCGGTGCTAGCTTTGGAAGATGGGAGGAGAGACGATGGTCTTGCAATAGAGAAGAGGGAGAGGCGAGACAGTGGTTTTGGAATGGAGATGATGGAGAGGAGAGGTTCCCTGCCTTTCGGTCACTGACAGGTGGGCCCCGCGCTTGGTGGGACCCATGTGTCAGTGTCTCAATGGCAGGATGGGCTACGTCAGGGGATCCTCGTCCAAGGAGAGAGGAGGTGGTTTTGCAATGGAGAAGAGGGAGAGGCGAGATAGTGGTTTTGGAATGGAGATGATGGAGACGAGAGGAGGTGGTTTTGCAATGGAGAAGAGGGAGATCAGCGTGCGATAGCGATTTAGGATTGGGCGAGAGGGCCGGCGCGCTGTGACTGGATCGAAATCAAAATCAAAATCAATTTACCCTTCAATTAAGAAAGCAACACCACATTAACTAGTCTCCCTTTTATTCTGGGTCATAATTGAACATAATTTTCGCAAATAAAATATATGTTATACGTTGCAAAAATAATACAATTTGAAAGTACATTCAGATACGAACCAAACGATACAATTTTTGGTGACATGCATTCACATTTTGCTTGTCAAATACAACACGTGGTCAAACTTTGACCCAAAATACACAAAACAAAAAAATACTTCCAAGACCAGTGCCGCTCTTCTCCTCTTAAACCACCGCCGCTCCTCTGCTGTTCCAATCTAAATCCAGCACCGCTCCTCTCCTCTTCCATTTCAAAACCACCGCCCCTCCTCTCCTGTTCCAATCCAAAACCAGCGTCGCTCCTCTCCCGTTCTAAACCAAAACCAGTGCTGCTCCTCTCCTCTTCCATTCAAAAACCACCGCCGGCGAGTGAAGGTGCTGTGGAGAAGTAGATCGATGGAGGAGTACAACCAATACATGAGGATCGTAGACGGCGACCCTATGAAGCTAGCTAGGATGTTGGAGATACACTCTTGGTTTTACAACAAGGACCAACTAGCAATGACGGCGGCATCCATGGCCAAATATCTGCAACAGAGCGAAAAGGCGGCGATACTCCTAGAGGGAGTCGCGCGGGAGTACATAGAGCTGCTCCTCTAGGCCATGAAGCAAACAGATTCACCGGATCCGATCGTGAGGGAGCGGTGGTGGGAGTATCGATCCCAGATGGAGCATCCACCAGAGATTGAAGGATCGAGCATCTACAGGGTGCTGTTTGTGAGGGTGACATGCCAGAGCGAGCCGGTGGAGTCTTCGTCAACCGAACCCAACTGCAAGAGGAGAAAAATAGTTGGCCCGACGATGCTTCCCCGCCATCCTCTCCCTCCCTGTTCACATCGTCTCATGGGACGGCTGTCTGCCGCCGAGGAATAGGAGGGATTTCCCCCTGACCAATAGTCGGGCAAGTTGTGAATTGTCAGGAGGAGCTTAGGGTTGTTAGTATTTGCATGTTGTGAATTGTGTTATGTGTTGTGTATGTTGAGAGTACTTTCAGATATGAATGTCTTTTGAATTTTAGATTTGCGGTATTGAGCATGTGAAGTATTTTATGAATTCTAGAGATCTATTTTTAGCACTTAAAAATGTAGTTTCATAGGAGTATAAAAGTGCAGACAATGTGATTCTCAGAGAAGAAACTACAAGTTTCAGTTTCAGATAAGAAACTCCAAGTTCAGTTTCAAATAATAAACTGCAACTTTCAGAGGCAGAGCATTTATATTAACACGACCTTTTCAAACAGTGTTAACATCATGCTGGAAGTTTTATTCATGGTCGAAACTAGAACTACCAGCCAGTTAACATCATGCTGATCCACATTCATGAATATCACATCTTCATATGATGCACAGTCAAAAAGATATGCTATTTTCAAAATGCCCACACAATGTCGAGTGTGTGAAAAACAGAGAAAACGAGGGACGAAGTTTTGGCAAGTGTAGGACGTGGTGTGCGTAGATGACAATTGGGACCCACATGTCAATAAAGGGAGAGGCAAAAATTTTGGAGATATTTTCTTTGCATAGGTGGAATCGAACCCGGGCGGAACAACTGTCGGGTATTATCACTCGGCCACTGGGCTAGTTCAGTTGTTTCGTTACTAATAAGGCACTTCCTCAGGTTGTCGGATCTCCTCCTACGCCTTCGTGTGCTCGCCGCGACGCCGATGTCTGCCGTTGTGAACATGCTGAACAAATGAGAGGAATCTGGAGAGGACTGTACATGGAGAGGTGGACAGTCAGGACCCACCAGGTCTATGGCCGTACGCAAGCAAGTGCCTCATCGGAAAAAATACTTCCTCCTAATGCTATACTGACATTGGGGCCCACAAGTTTATCAACATAGTTACATTTTTAGGTGCTTCAACGTAGTTACTATAGAAGATAAATTCACAACGATGCTGGGGAGCTAGAAGGTATCATTTATTATCACTGGGGCAACAAGTATCAGCTAGGTTTTGGGTTGCCCCGTCTAGGCTTTCTTTTTTAACATGCACAACCCACGACCTCGGATGGGAGGTCCATAAGGCTGTTTGTATTTTCTTGAGGGCCGTCATGTATCGACCGGCCTATGGACCTCCCATCCGAGGTTTTATTTTTCCTGAAACATTAGCAGCCTAATTTATGTTTTTTTTTAAGAAAACACAGAGGTTTGTACTATTTTTCTATATAAGAATAGGAACGCCTGGTCCAACTTATGTTTCCCTTCTAACTATATTATATATATTAAAATTATTTTATATGCTATTATATATTATTGTTATTGTCATTATATATTTAACAGATACTTACATATGTAAGAAAACAATATCCCACATCTTGTTAACTCATAAAAATAATTTCTTAACAATAAAATCCTGGATTTTTTTTGGCAACGAAAATCCTGGTGATTGTGTACAAAAGCTTGGTAAGATTTAAGGACCAATGTAATAATAAATCACTTATTATATATACATATATAACAAAATGCTCAGCCCCTGTTTATTTTTTGATAACATTGATGTGCTCACCCCAACATTATAATTAGAATCATCCCAGCAAAATTGTGTATTTCGAGAAAGTGCAAATGGCCTGTAATTTTTTAGGAAAAACATAAATGGGCCGCATGGACACTACATTATTTGTTCACCCAGCCCAGCTAATGGACTGTAATTCAAAAAAAGAGATCAAATGGACTGTAAATTCTATCGTGCAAAAAAGACTGTAAATTCTGAAAAAATGGGTTGAATATGTGCCACATTTTTGGAGGCTGGAATGTGGGCCAATAGGCCGAAGCCAATGCAAGTTGTTGTCAACTTAGTCAATAAATGATTCTGACATCGTTAGCCGTTGGATTTACATCCAACGACCGACATCCATCTTCAATCTCTCGTCTTCTTCCTCCAGCGCCGCCGGGACCACCTGCTCCCACCTCCTGCTGCTAGAAGCTCTGCTTAGCACGCTTCGCTGTGAAGCGCTACTCCACCATTGGCCAGGCCACCCTCCACCCCTCCACACCTCCTGTTCTTCTCCACCAACTGCCAAACCACACCGCACCAGAACCAGTTAACCCTTGTACACCTCTCCGTCTGCGACTCAACTCCCGCATCTTCCCATCTCCGACTCATTGCTGTCTGGGGCCTCACCGTCGTCCACCACCTTGGATGCGCTCGGCGCGGAGTTGTCAACGTGGTCAACAAACGACACCAACAGAAGTAGACTATGCGTGGAGAGGCTGACAGCTGGGTCCATGGCCGCACGCAAGGAAGTGCCTCCTTATTACGCACAAAATAATGATTCCTCCACCTAATAGCTGGGACCCACCAAAAGGGCCTCTGTATTTTGCAAAAAAACATTCCCACCGCTGACAGGTCAGACCCACCAGCTATATCTTCGCACACAAGGAAGTGCCTCCTTATTATGCACAAAAAATGAATACCCCCCTGCTTGTCGGGACCCATCTTGGTGGGAGGCTGACTTGTGGGCCTACTAAGTTGAGGGGGCAGAGTGCTTTGTCAACTTAGTCAAGATGAACGATTCTAGCTCCAGTGAGCGTATGATGTCCATCCAACGGCCGTAGTGCTTCTTCAATCTTTGGTCTTGTTGCTCCAGCCGCCCAAAGCGGCGCCGATCGTGCCACATGCTCCTGCCTCCCGTGGTCGGCTGTGCTGCCGCAGAGGCCTCACCGCCCCCTACTATTCCCACCGCTGGCCAGGCCATCCCTCTACTCACCCACACCCCTGTTATTCTGCGGCGACGGCATCATCACACCGCAACAAACCAGTGAAACCTCGTACTCCTCTACGTGTGGGCATCCACTACCGCGTCTTCCCCTGGCTCCGCGTCGTCCCCTTCCTAGGCCTCGCCATCGTCAACCGCTTGTCGTGACTGGTTTTTCAGGATATATTTCCCAGAAAATTGTCCTTGTGCCCACCAGCCCCAGGATTACTGTTAGCTGATGAGGCACCAACTTGATACAGATATTCCAAGCAAAATACAAAATATGTAGTACAAGACCATTCTGGCCTATGAGTACAACACAAGGTTCCTAGTGGCTGGTGGCGGAAGCCGTTTGTGGTTCATCATTGTCTATGGGACTCCATTTCCCACAGGAACAGCTGACCTAGATAACTCCTATCTTCGCGAGGCTGCTATCACCATTGCGTAGGTTCCGGGGCTGTCATCGCAATGCTCCTCCCCATGCAAGAAATCTGGCCAAGACAATAGCCAGGGACAAGCCAGTGAGTACTTTGAATGTAGTCGCAAACATTATGAACTCAGGTATAATATAACAAATGATAATCATGCTCTGAAATATTCCATGATCACAACGTCAGTCACGAAATAAAAATCCATGACGCACGCAAGCAGGTTATTCATGTCAAACATGAATATGCAATCAGAGAGTAGAATTAGGATGCACCGATCGGGTGTCTGAAGCGACGCCTCGAAAGGATAATAATATAAAGCATGCCTCAGTCGGGCGTCTGAGCGACACCACAAAAAGGGCTTACAAATAAAAATAAATAACAAGCATGCCACAGTCGGGCATCTGTGCGACACCACATAAAGGGCTTATAAGTAATTTAAATAACAAGCATGCCACAGTCTGGCGTCTGAGCGACACCACATAAAGGGCTTATAAGTAATTTAAATAGCAAGCA